>NC_070589.1:21889339-21914339 GCF_027409825.1 Scomber japonicus | reverse complement strand
ATATAATGCTGCACTTTACCTTCAAACACTTTGGCCACTTCAGTTTTATACGACTCAAATTTGAAGGGCGTCAGGAAACCCAGAGAACCGAGATGAAACGCCATAACTGGAGGAACGCTGCCCTGCAGAAACAAAAGAAAAGTCATAAAAGTCTCTGATGGATTCTGATGGAGGTTTTAGGATTTGTACAGTAAACTGATTCAGATAAATTAGCTTGTGGTGAACACAATGAGTTTAACTGAGAACTCTTCAGAAGTCTCTCACACAATCAGAGTATGTGACATGGGGGTGAGGTGATTATTCCTACTTCAAAAGGGGGAATTGTTCAATTTTGTTTCACAGAATTTCCAGACTTAAAAAATCTAGGTTCAATGGTTCAACTCCGCCTACTTTCCAAAAAAAAAAAAAATCCCTTTCAAACTTGTTCGGGGTCTAATACACTCAAATACATAATGGCACAGTGAGAAGCTCAAATGATACTGTGTGCATACAAAAAGCCATACAATGGAACTTAAGTCATCTGCTCAAAACTGTGTGTGCATCCACTGTGCATTCTCTGTCTGCTTTGGAGCATATCGGGGCCTTTAGTCCCCAGAAAAATGAAAAGATTGAAAAGATGAACAAGATTTGAGGATTTAATTTATTTCATTTGATAAAGGAACAAATACTGAGAATGAGGCATAACGTTTTCATTTTATAGTAATCTAAACTCAAAAAAACTGCACTTGGGAAGTCTGAGTTCAGTGTGAACCTGAAGGTGTGATTACCTGGAAGAGAGAGGAGGCATACAGCAGAGTCCCATCACCACCCAGACAGATGATCAGGTCTATGCAGTCTGAGATATCATCATAACCTGCAGGTGGAAAACACAAACGCTGGTTAATTCCCCAAAATAAAAATATCTTTGTTCTAATTTTCATTTCTTCTGCTTCAGAGGGCCAAAGAGGAAAGAAGTGCCAAAGCTTTGTACTTTGACGATAAAAAAGACCACTATACACTACGTGGGCAGTAATGCATCCAAAATCCCAAAATAACACAGAAAAGTTAGAATAATGGTTCTTGAAATGACTCCAGCAGAAATGACTTTGATGGCAAAGACAAAAGCATCAAACTGGACAAATGGGAGTCATTTAACAGGCAAATTCCAGCAGTATAAGGCAACAAAAGTCAAATAACACTTCTCTGTTAGCGTGAAGTCAAATAAACTTTTAAAGCATTGAACCATTTATGAATAATGGAACTCATTTCAACATAGTTACGTGCATTGGTCTAAAAAACCCTTCAGCCTAAACCTTTCAGTCTCTATAGTGTGAACGGTGTCTCACCCTCTCTGAAGGTGCAGAGCTGATTGCGAATGGAGCCGAAGGCCTCGTCCTTAGAGAGCGTAGCATCGTCTGCGACCCTGCGTTCCACGTACACCATCATCTGCTTCTCCTGGTACACGAGACGCGCTTCAGTGATGACAGCCAAAATACACATTTCCCAAAAGTACGCTTTCCAAAAATGAAACTGAGCATGAGCCAAACACGGATAATTTAAGATGATGGAATGTGTGCGGAATGCAAATAATTTGCCGGCCAAGTCTGAAAGTCAGTTCAGTTTGTTTTGGAAACATGTGGCCGCAAGGTGTCATAACCGAATGAGACCGGGCTGGAACTTTCACCTACATGTCTGAACTATTTCCTACATTCTTAAATAAGACAAATGCTTGATCTCACATTCTGGACAAAACTTTGACAGAAATCATTCAGCACTTGCTTTATTAAAAGGCACCATCTGTTCTCTAAATGCAAATAATAAGTGGCACCAATGATGAAACTGAAACACCAACACGCCACCTGGTAATGCTTGAATGAAAAGTAAGAGTGACTAACAAACAAACAAAAAAAATCTGTAATGTTTTCTGATGCTGTAAAAAGTTAGTTGTGTTTGTACACATGGAGGCAAAACAAGCCTATATACTGAAATATGATTTAAAAAACACACAAAATGTAAATTTTCCTCAGAATCAAAAATGTATGGAATGGGCCCACTGAGGAAAAAAGTCAAGAGCATCCCGAAATTTTCCAATATGGCAGAATCATTTATGTTTCAGATAACAAAGTCTGCCTCCTCAGTCATTCATTAAGATCATAAAACATGAAATCCTGTGATTCTGTACCTCTACTAGAAACCTGCAGAGCTCTTTGAAAGGCTCCACCAGACTCTCATCTCTGATTTTCCTGATGACGAGCACGTTGACCGGAGGTTTGTTCCATGTGAGCCGCTGGCTGGCCGGGTCCTGGATGTGCCTGAGACGCAGATACAGACGCACACATTGACACGAGTGAGTAAACAAACACACACCTGTAAACACACACAGTGACACTGCCACACAGGAACAAAAATAATTGATCCTTACATAATCACAATGACTTTGGTTCAGTTTTCTAGAGTCCAAATAAAGTAAAATGTCACCTTGTTAACATGTGTTACTAAGTGCACTGAACAAAATAAAGCTTATTCTACATTGAGCCTACAGTTGCAGTCACTCATTAACTACTTATGACACACTGATTGAACAGCTGCACGAGTGAGTAAGGTCCAAATTCCAAACACCAGAACTTAAAAGCTCTCCATTTCTTTCTCCCTTTTACCGTTTTTCTCTCTCATCCTTTGAGTAGCAGACGATAGGCATCGTGCAGATATTTTAGTCTGTGTGTTTTCAGATCAAGTCCCGAGAAACGCTCTGACATCAGGTGACAATACGCTTCTGTAGTCTGATCGGTGAGCCGTCCCATTTAATGTGACATCCAATCACAGCATTCACTCATTTTATCTTATCTCGAACAATTACACAAGCTTTTCCGTGTCAATGTCCCTGAGTATCTTCTCACCTAGTGTCTCAGTCTGTTTGTACACACACAGACTCATTCAGCACCCACATGCTTACATGACTGAAGTTGGATTGGGAAGAATACAGGCTTTGGGTCCGAAGTGAGTGGCTGGATACGGTCCATGTAAAAAGTGAGCACGTCTGCGAGAAGGAAAAAGAGGAAGACAAGTCAAGAAACCATCACCTCATGTCCAAGGCAGCAGAGTTGTGCCAGTGGCACGGCTGACCAGCTGGCAACCTGCAGTGCAAACCTCTTAGGTGAACTTTCCGCTGTGTCGCTCGCCGAGCCAGATGGCTCCAAGTGCTCGTGTTGGCCTGGCAACCTCCGCCGCTCAATCTCCCAGAGCAGCTGTTCATGACCTCCTCCCCTTCGCTGCAACCTCTTTCCCTCCCGTCGTCTCCTTGGTGACTTGGAGGGGTGCTCTCTGCGCCTGGAGGGTCTGGCTGACTCTGACAGCTGACCCAGGTGGCCCGAGGGTCGCGCCATGCCTCTGTCCGGCACTGCCGAGGGCCCAGATCCTGGACTGGTCTCTGAATTCTCCATTCTGTCGGGAAGCAGAGCAGAAACCTCTGTTAAAAACATTCAGCCAATTAAAAGACAAAAGACAACTGTATGAGATGATTCTGTGAATGTCTGGAAATATTTCAGAAGCCTAAAATTTAATTGTTTTATCAGAAGATAAATACTGTTTATATTTAACCTCAGAAACACGTTGAAGTTATTTTGTCCAAATCTTATGAGCCGACTGTATTTACAGTAGTGGAATTACTTAAGTACATAAGTTATTACATAAGTAGCAACTGAATACTTTAAACAACTGACTAATACTTGAGTTTCAAATCTTATGATCATTTATATATTTGAGACATTTCTTAACACATCTACCAAATAATTACTTGTCACAGCATTAAACATGTGAAGCGCTGCTTTCCTTTCTTTTGTTCACAACTTCTTTTTTGGGTTTTCTTGTTGTTAGGCTGCAACTACTGATTGTTTCATTTGTTGTTTGACCAATGAAATGTTAGAAAACAGTAAAAGAGAAATTCTCCAGAAAGGGAAGAATATTAATTTACTGTCTTAGAAGATAAAACAGGAGACATTGAACAGAAGAAAGAAGCTGAAACTTCTGACTTTGACTTGACAAACTAAACAATTATTGAGTCCCAAATTATTTTTATTGATCAAGCAAGAAATTTAATTACTTGGCTAACTAGCCATTATTCTCATTGTTGATTTTTTTTCTATAAAATTAAAGAGAAATGAGCATCAGAATTTCTTTGAGCTTAATGTGACACATTTAAATTAGTTGTTATGTCTGAGCGATAGTCTCAAACACAAATACATTTAATTAGTATCACAGAAGAGAGACATTTTAAAGCCAGTATATGTTGGGTATTTCTGCTTGGAATTAAGACGTAAAGTCCCCCTCCACTCAAAATTATATTTTTCTTCTTGTTCCTACAGTTGGATGTTTGAGCTTCACTGTGCAGACTGATGTATGTACATAGTTCGACACTAAAAGGCTGTTTTCACTTCCATCTGCTGAAAGTAGAAAGTTTGTCTGAGCTCACAGAAAACCATATTTTACGGGTTGGATCTGTGAATACAATTAATTTGAAAGCCAATCCTGGTCCAATATACATATACTTACTAAAATATGTAACTTCAAGTTTCCACATTACAGTTTAACTATAGGGATGAAAGATATTTGCTATTCACAGATAATGAGGTCGAAGGTGTAGATGTAGATTTAAGGATTTTAAAATTATTTATCGGTTTGTTGTGAAGAAAACATATTAGACACAAATTATTCGAAGTAGAGTGGTTTAAATCCATTTAAAACATGTCTGGAGGGGCTCTTTGAACTATTATCAAAAATTTTGCCAATTCATTTTCTGTAATTGTTTCTCCAGAGCTGTTTTTTTGTTTGTTTGTTTGTTACCAAGTGATTAAATCAAGACAGATAATCAACATTTGTCAAAGTTACACACAACCTTACAGTGAACAGGCTGGGCATCATGTGCTTGATGTAATATCCCAAACACACAAATCCTGAATTTAACTTATGAATAAGTGAAAACATAAACCAGTGAAGTAACCTGCAACTTTACAGACTAATCTTATCTCTGTACACTTCTACGTAGCTTTATATTCCACACAGATGGCTAAAAAGCAAACACATGAAGGTAAAGCTCATTGATTCTTCCCTGTGCTGTTGAACAGTGACCTTGGACCCAACGTGAGAGAGATAACAGCCTTTGTATAACTTCACTACTCGCAGACAAGCAGCTAAATGACACAAAAACAGTCAGAAAGTGGGGTTTATCTGACATTCACATCTAAAAAAAACGCTGGACAGCTAACGTTACCTAGCAATAGCTCACCAACTAGCTAACCGGGTCTGAACAAAATCAAGCCTTACTGTGTCAGAAAACAGCAAACACGCTCATTAATTAGACTAAATCATCAAGACTCGACTGAGTTTAGCTACTACCGGACGTGTGTTTACTGTCACACGCACATTTACTGCCGTAAAAGTGTCACAGCTGAACATGTTACCGGAGAGAGCAGTGATAATCGGAGCGACGTCACAGCGAGATCAGATGACGCTTTACGCAGGACGTCAGTGAGAGGAACAGCGCCGTGATCTCACCTGCTGGTCAGAGACAGAATTACATCCACAGTGGCAGCAGTGGTGCAAAGTAAATAACCAGGGTTGGGAAGGTTACTCTGGAAATGTAATAAATTACAGATTACTAGTTACCATATTTAAAATGTAATTTTACTAAGTAATGTAACTATTTCAATTACTTAACAAAAGTAAAGTAACTCATTACATTTTATTACTTTTTGATTACTTTTCTAATTTTCTAATGACTGTTTTAAGCTGTTAGTATACCCATTAAGTCCACCAAAATGCAGGTGTTTTTCATGGATACTGACATGACATATAAGGGAGATCATTTCTTATAAAGTAAGATTTATCACTAATTTGAAAATGTATTCATTAGTTCATGTAGATTTTGGAATATTAAATAGAGATATGTAATGAAAAAAGTCAAAAGTCTAGCACTGTATAACTATTGCAAACATTAGTAGTGGTAGTAGTGATTTATTTTGGTCCTCGTTAACAATTTTCCAAAAAGAATGCACGTAGAAATAAATAAAACAATAACAAACAAGTACAATAACATAAGCTTAACAACAAGCACAGGTGGAAGTAACAAAATGTACCCAGTGTTACTGTAATTGAGTAGCTATCTTGTTTATTTGTACTTTTTTGAGAATTTTTCAAAGACAGTAATCTTACTTTTACTTAAGTGTGATTTAGATGATGTTGAGTAGTTACTTATATTTGTACATTGTACATTGCCTTGTTACTATTGTTGGAATGGTATTCTTGTTGTAAGCTTCATTTTGTAAATAAAGTTTTAGAATATAACATATTAAAGTATATTTAATTTGCATTTTCTGCCACTTTACACTTCATGAGAACAATTGACAGTTGATTATTGTATTTTTTAAGCCTTTTAACATTTATTATACAGAGATTTTTAAAATATACAGTGGTGGAAGAAGTATTCAAATCCTTTACTTAAGTAAAAGTACCAAAAGCCCAGTGTAAAAAGTCCTGAATGAAACATCTTACTTAAGTAAAACTACAGATGTATTACCAGAACAATGTGGTTTAAGTATTGCAGTAAAGGTAATTTGGTCCCTTTGACTGATATATTGTTATATATATGACATCATTAGATTATTAATACTGAAGCATCAGTGTGTAGGTAGCATGTTACTGTCTAGTAAACATTAGAGAGATGACAGGATATGTGGTGTGAAAGAGGAAATGATCATCATATTTGGCCAGATAAGAACAGGGAGTTTACAAAAACATGTCCCATTTTAAATTTACGATAATTCTAATACAAAAAAAAAATCCCACTAATTTAACAATAATGTGAACCCACAAACAAAATCATAGATTCTTCTTACTATGAGTGTACTTACTATAAGTGCTCAGAGGGAGTTTCCTTGGAAGAGTCATTCACACTTAGACAGAAGAGTACAAGTAATACATTTGTTTGAGCTGCTATTAATGTATTTTAACAGGCTCCAAGACACATTTGCATTTAAGTAGAAAATAAAAAAAAGATAGAGTAGAGTACCGGGTGTTGGGTTTCTCATTATAGTCACTTATTTGCACATTGGCATACATTACAGTAAATGTCTAAGCTGTAAAGTTTCTTTATGTGGGACTGCTTTTGTAGCTCTCAAATTGAACTGGATAAAAACCCCTCTGTGAAATGAAATAGTGTGTACTTTGTGCATTTCTTGGTTGTTTAAACTCCAATTCATGCTGTATTTGTTTAAGTCCTAGAAAGAATACCAATTTAAGGCAGAGTTACAAATAGGATTTATTTATGAACTTTCCTGTTCAGAGATGATGCATGTGTTGACTTAGTGGTTTCACACCTTCCAAACAGAAGCTTTTTGATGATTGACTGCACAGAAGCTGGCTCCATCATGCTTTTCAACTTAACTTCAAAAAGTTCAAAAAGAGTTCATCATTTTACTTCAGATAATGATATTCACAGAGGTAATGAATCCAAAAGTAGTTGTATCTTTGGATGTTTTTGTTGTGAACAGGTGACGGTGTTGTGCTTCTCTCTACAAACTGACAGAAACCTTGTGGTGCCTTGTAAAGCTGACTGTGGGATATTTATTTTCTGGAGTTTCTTTGCAGGACTGAAACACTTTTATTTCCACATTATAACTTAACCTCCTGGCTGCTCATTAATAACAACAGATCAGCAGATGGAGAAATGCGACTCAGTTCGACTGCAGCATCACATCAAAAGGAAGGCAGTAAAGAACCAGAAAAACTCATATGTGAATTTCTATAACATTTCACTCCTGGGTTTACAGGTCAAGGGAAAACGAATCCTCACATACAGGAGTTTCAGTTATTAAAGAAAAAGAGATAAATGGTAGCGTTAAGCCCCTTTTCTGCTCCACATACTCAAAAATAATTGATTTATTCAGTCAAAATGCTCATTACTTATCAATCAAACCATCCTTTACAAGAATGAATAACAGTCCTAGACAGGATTTTTTAATGACTTCTGAAGTCCAAGTACAAACCCTAGATACTTTAGAGAAAACCTCAACATACTTTTTTATGTTTATCTTCCATGTTTAATTCATTAAATTATTCTATTTTAGTTATTATTTATACAGCACTTGGTTTGTGCTGTATGCTGTTTCTAGTTATTTTTATTGTATTTCATTTTTATATCTAGGTTGGTTTCACAAGTCCAGGTCCCATGTTGGTGTCGGATTGAATCTGGTTTTTATGTCCTGATTTGTTTTGCTTGTGTGTAATAACCTAATATTAACCTAATACATTAACATTTATACAGAATTAAGGAAAAAACTTTACAAAGTGCTCTACAGATGAAAACTGATAAAAACAAGTTTAACAAAAAATAAATTATAAATATAAAATTAAATATTTTCTGTTACAACAGTTATGTATTATTCATCTCTCTTCCTCTCGTTCTCTAAATTCCTGGACACTGTGTCTAAAAATGTGCTTTTCTGAACACAAAATGTGTGATTTAAAATCAAAACCTTCACATTCTCCAAGAAGAAAATAAACAGGACATGACCTCTGTGTCCTGACAGCAGTAGAAGAAAATACACACACACACATATCAGTGTAATATTCATCTGTCACTTACAGATAACAGCTCATTTCCTTGGCTATCACTGTAGTAAACCTGTTGTCTGGACTGTGTACCTGTGCTCCATTTCCTGGTTGGGATTATCATCACTTGATGCTGTAAATCAATCTGTTTCTATGGGTTGAAATCAATAATTAAATCTGTTGCTGATTAAAGAAGAGCTTTTAAAAGCAGGAGTGAAAAAGTGTTGGATATCAACTATCAACTATTATGTGGAAGCTTGACATGCCTGGACCCATAAATACTCATTTATTTCATTTGGCTTGGTTTGGTTCTTGCAGCTTACTTCAAACAACTACATGAGACATATGAGTGTTAACTGGAGGAAAGGTTTAAAAAGGATAAGAAGAGCCTGGTTACTATGGGAAACCATCTTCATGCAGAAGCAGGAAATGTTTAAATAAGGAATGAGCAGAAGGGAAAAAAAGTATTTTTTTATTATTTAAGGTCAAATCCACTGTGAGTTTTTGTTTTGTGATTCATTTTTTATTTTCATACAGTTTAAGATGAAGAAAGTGTGTTCAGTTGAAATTGGCAGCATTGAGATTTAGACTGAGGTTTGTTGCATCAGAGGCAGTAAAATGAAAAACTGCCTGCTCTGGTCTCCCAGCAGAGCACAGTGAAGGTAAACATACACATGCATAAAGATGTAAAGACATAGTTATACATTCACAGTGACAGAAACTCACAAAGGATAAATCTCATGTGCAAGAGCCAAACCAACAATGAATGAATGAATGAATATATGTGACAATTAAAAAAAAAACACATACACTATGCTGCAATCATTACACACATTGAGGATGAAAACACAATAAAGCCTGAAGGTTTATTTCCATTACAGTCCTTTGATATGACTCCTAACACAGCACACGATAAAAGCAAGGACAGCAAGTGAAGACGAAACAATCAACATATAAATTGCAGGCAGTGGGGTCGTTAAAATTATAGTTAAATATGCTAATAGGTGCTTTGTAACCATTTCTTTGAGACTACTTTAAACGTGATCTGTGCAACATTCATCTTCAGCTTTGTGTGTAGATTATTCGACTGTACTGCGGCACTCTAAACTCATCCTACTTATATCAAAGCCTGATATATCTTATTCCTCTGTGTCGTAGACCTGTGTTTAACATGATTAAATACACGTCAGTCAGTCACATTGAGTCGCACTGCTGAACACAAAGAGTTAAGGTGTGGTAGTTTATTCAGAAACAGCTTCAAAGACTAATAACGGAAATCACGTTTTCAGTCTCTGGAGTACTCATGCATAAGGCAGACGCCTACGTATCACAACCCCTTGACTTTGTATTACACTGTACTTTGTAAAGAACTTCAGTACAAAGTTAACAGGTTGTGATACTGAGCAGCACAACAAGCTGGAGAAGCTTTGTAAAACTAACCATGTTCACAATTAGCTACGGAAGCCTAAATGTGTCGTGGAAGAAAATATTTGCATTCAGCATTTTGGGCCAGACTGAAATATCTTCACTATGGTCAAGAATTAAGTGTATTTATTCATTTTCCCTTCATTATAGTAATTTTGGTGATTCTATGCCAGATAATAATATTATGTTGTCCAGTTGCTTGCAAAATAACAGATATAGGCTACTTTGTGTTTAGCGCCAATAAGCTAATGCTAACACGCTAAAAAAGAAGGTGATCATAGTAAAGTCAGCATTTTATCAGGTTCACATTAGTACTGTTGGGCTTAAAGGTGCAGTAGGCCTATGTATGATTTATTGGCATCTAGTGGTAAGCCTTTATAAGCATATACGCTAATTAAAACATAACATAACATAATATTAAAACATCTTATATTCTGTATTATAGACTGTTCTGCTAGATGCCAAACATCTCCATACTGTCCTTTTAAGTAGACCTACAGCTTCAAAAACATCTTGTTCACATGGAATTTATTTAATGTAATCTATGTAAATCCTCACTAATTGGAAATAGTCACCAATAAATGCACAATTCAGTTGTTAGAGAAAAACAAATTTAAAAATTAAAATTACACAGTCCAGCTGTTTTAGGAAACAACTACATTGGGGTTTTTTGTTTTTTTTTAATCTTTTTGTGGGATTTGTTGATAATCATAAAAAGAAGTGCAGCTTAATGTCAGAAGTGAAATAAATTAAGATTTTTTTTTTGCCTGCTAGAAAATTCAGTACTCACTCATTACTGGAATAAAAAGTATAATGGAAAATCTGAATGGGTGGAAACAAAATCAAAGACAGGCGTCATGAAATTGTCTCTGCTCTGCATGTTTTCACTTTATTAACGATGTTCCAAACCTCAGACCTTCATCTTCATCTCTTTTTTTTCCAAGTCAAGATGGAAGAATGTAACCGAAAAAATCTGACAGTCAACACTGGCAGTCACATATTTGCTGTTCAGGTGACTTTTTCCAGCTACTTTTAGCCCTGTATCTTTACAGTGTGTGTTTTCTTATCATTTACCTTTCTTTTATTGTCTTATTCAATTCAGTAGGTTTTCTTAAATCTTTCTACCACTTACTATTCATTTCATTTACACTCACTTTGTTTTAATTTTGGCATTTTACTTGCATCTTGGTGTGCGATACTCTCCCAGTCCATTTACCATTCTGTGCATCTGGCACTTCTGAAGCACATTTGAATTGCTCTCATTTTGTATGAAAGGTGATATATCAATAAAGTTTGACTGATTCATTAGCTGTAGCAGCTGTGGGATTGTGTGTAGCTGCTGTTTTATCTATTGCAGGTTACATTTACACTGAAATTAAAACCCACATCCGTGATTTAACAAAGCTTTCAATGTGTATCTTGTGCAAATGTGTGAATTTTCAGTGGACAAGGAAGAAAAAGACAACACAGGTTTGACACTACAGAACTTTACTTGAATTTGATCCAAGTTCATTGTCTATACAGGGTATATTTACAAGATCTGAAATCAGGGGAAAGGGCAAAAACAGAAAAAAACAAACACTAGATACAACTGAGGTATTAGCTAAAAGCATTTACAGGTATGTAATTTACTAGTAAATATCAATGATGATTAACAGTTAGAGATGCAGTGTCTTCTGCTTAAAAAACATCTTTTTATATCACAACATGAGGTAGGAGAACAGTGTCTCGATTCATGCAAGAACAAAAGTCTCATCACACTGTAGTATTGGCAACGTAGTATGCAATGGTCATACACAGACACTGCGTTTTATGTTTCAGAACAGCATAGAGGAGAGGGGAGGGCGCGGGGGGAGGGGGGGTCTTTTTTAGCAAAGCCATGATTTTCTTTTTCTTTTTAAATCTTCCTAACAGGGTGTGTGTAAATGAAAACATGGTGTACCTATTCTTAGTAACCAGTGATCTGTGTGATCAATCGCCAACAGCCTTACTTCCCACACTGGCATAGAATAATTACTGGCTGAAAATTAGACGCCCAATTACAAAGCGGACCACCTGCAACAGTTCAAAGGTCACCTTGGATTTGTCTATTAGTTTTCTTTGCGTAGCAAGGAAGCAATGGTTGTGGAGATCCTGTATTCAAATGTGTTGGTGTGGTAAAGCCCGGCTCCTTTTCACCTCACTTTAGTAAGTTGGGCAAACTCCACACCTGTAAAAATTCTGTACAAAGCATATCTTAGATCTCATAACACTGCAAAATGCAAAAAGGCCCAGCACACCTTTTTATAAAGGGATATTTCCCCTCATCATTTAGTCCTTTTTTAAAAATGATGGTGTACGACTGAAGAAGCTAAACAGCAGCCCCTTGTGTATAAAATGCAAATTACGCAGAAATTAAAATGACAGAGCAGGATCCTAGTGGAAATCATCTAACATGTAGAATTGAATGGATTTTTTTTTTAAAAAGGGTTTGTTCTGCTCAAGAGGTAATAAAGTCAATTAAAAAAAAAAAAAAAAAAAGTAATACTGATCATCATTTGAGTGGTGTCAAAATATCCAGACTTTCTGACAAAGATAAAGGATCTCAAATCAGAAAACATCCACAGCTATATGAGCAAGTTTTTTCTCTTTCCCTTTTCATAGCTGCTGTCCTTCAGTCAGACGTGGGAGGCCGACACACTCGCATGAACACACACGCTCTCACTCACATCATTTCCAAATCAAATTAGTCTACATTTCAAAATCTTCATTATCTGACTTTGACTTTATATTTAGCCAAACTCTGAACCAATAATGATATAAAACTTGCACATGTTCAATGTTCATGCATATGAGCCATCTCAATAGTTTGTGTGTTACATGGGGGAGGGGGGCGTCTTTTTTCTTTTCTTTAAAAAATAAAAAATAAACAGATTGATAGAGTGGCCCAGTGACACAAACATATGGGGCAGAAAAAACATGCAAAAAAATCATTTTTTGTTTTTCTTTTTTCTCCAAAATGCAATTTCTTTAAACAACTTTTAAAATTTTGCTCAGGGGAGGGAGGAGGAGGGGTTAACAAAGAGGAAAAAATCTCATTACATTACACGTTAAACAGTCCGTCAAGATGAAATCCACTAAACACAATCAGTTCAGAAAGGGGAGAAAGTGTAACAAAGAATTATTTTTCCTATTTTGCCTTTGTCCTGCATCATGTCTCAGTAAACCATGCGTTTCACTCCCCCCACATCCACTCGACAAAAGCCGTGCTCTGATATCTGCAAAGATCACTTTTTTAAAAAAATGAAAAGAAAAGAAAAGAAAGAAAGCAAAATAACATTTAGGCCATCTGAAGCCTTATTTCTGGTCCAATTTATATAACCTTTTGAAGATTATCCATATAACAACAGTTAATATATTAATGACTACTGTATTTACAAAGTGAATATAAATCTTTAGTTAATATGTTAAATATTTTCTTTCATAATTTCAATAAAGGTTTAAATGGAACAACAGTAGAGTGTACATTTTGCGGCACGGGTTTGATTTTTACTGGCTTGCACCTGCACCTGCTTTTATGACTAAACAAACCACAACTGTACTCTGCCCAGTCTTTAAGGTCTGTTATTGTAAAGGGAAGCTGTGTAAGAAAATCTGTATTGAACAGGATGGAGCACAGTGGAATGTCTATCAATTTGCATTTAGAGCAGATGCATAAAAAAAGCTCAGAGTTTAGCCGAGGCCGATCCCCCTTCTCTTTTAAAACAATTATTTACACACACACACTCGCTTACAGGGATCTCCTTAGTGGCAATATAAAGCGCTTTTGCCTGGCAACTGACACAATAAAAAGTCCTCTCTTCCTCTGCCTGGACGTCTGCTCGCTCTCCTGGGCATCTACAAAACACTGCGCACCCCCAGCTGATCTGGCACTGGCAATGGATGGATGGGGATGTGTGTGAGAGAGAGAGGGAGAGTGACGGTGGTCATGTGAGAGACGAGGAGGGTGGTTGTTGAGAGATTGGGGATCCTGTACAGTCTCACCCGAGGGCGGGCAGAGGCCCCCAGACAACAACAGCTGCCCCCATTCTGACGGTACAAAACAAAAAGGGCTCCCTCTGTACCCCTGGCGTCCGGGCCACCCAGCCTGCTCCGGGGGAGAGTGCACCAGTCCCCTGAACGCTCCCCTCAATCCTCGCCTCCCCTCTTCCTCTCCCTGCCTGCCTGTCTGCCTGCCTGCCTGCCTGCATGGTGCTGTTTGTTCAGCCAGGCAGAATAACGGGAAGCAGGGGCCGGACCCGAGGCCCAAACCACCCCTACACTAACTGCTTTCACCTGCGACCCACATTCTTAGATGACGCTCTGACAAATGGCGTGGGGATAAAACCGTCTGCTAACAATGAAGTCAAATGATACAAAAGAAAGCCCAGAAAACAGGGACATACTGGGGGCTTTGATCATCTGCTGGGAACGCTGGGGCCATTGTTCTGCCTGAATGCCTCGACTGCACTGACACACTCGAGTGTGTGCGGGCATGTAAGGTTGTGGTACGTATTATGGTAAGACAGGACAGCTACCACACATGTGAGACACTGGCTTTCTCCTTCTTCTTAGAAAAGCTATACCGACTCAACCATCCCCCGTGTCCAGGCACATTCCTTTCCCAGAGGCTTCTGGGGGAGTAGAGGACGTTAAGTGCATAACACTGCTCGTGAGCTTCTTCCATGCCAAGCCTGAAAAGAGCACAGTGTTTCCTGTCTAGCCCAAAGTGGGTGAAAACCACAGTGTTAAGGAGTTTCCCAGCAGAGGGCAATGGCGCTAGTCTATGACTGTGGAAGGTGTGAGGTCTCCTGTGGGGGGGTGTAGGGCAGTGGAGACACCGGGGCAGCTGGTGGGTCAACAACAGACTGTTTGGTCTACGGCAGGAGAGTCCAGGTGCTGCCCAGCAGAGTGAAGAGGAGACTAGTCTGTGCTAAGAGGAGCTGGAATCCAGGCCAGATGACTAGCTAGCTACCTTGGGAAGGGGAAAGGGGGGGGGGGGTTGTCACACTCACAAAACACTCATTTCAAGTTCAGCATCACTATTGGCATATTTTCATGAGGTTTTATGACATCTTCAGAATGTCATTTTTTTTTGTACAGTAAAGGTCTTTCTCCTCCATATAGATTTGATGTTTTTATAACATGTTACACTTTTCTTTCTCTGTATTTTATAAGGAGCAAAATAAAAAGGAATCTGTATTGAATGTATGTCCACGCAGTTTCCTGCAGTCGCTGGTACTTGAGCGTTTGGGGATGAACGTACAAGAAGAACAGAGGAGAGGCACGCAACCAGCCGCCACTATGTGTCCGTGGGCACCGGTTGCCGTGCCAGGTAGTAGCGTGAAGTGATGTCCATGTGGAGCTGAGAAGAGTCTGTGAGTCTGTGCTGAAGTTCATAATCTCCAGGTCATTAGCTCCACAATCCAGAGAGAGAGCATAAAGTGGTGGAAAAGGAGGGTGACAAATAAAATAGTGATGGGTTGAATTGGTCTCTACTTGACCAAACTCCTGTCTGTGAAGCAGCTGTTTTGTTCAGTAAAAACTATAAATTAAATCAAACATACATGCCCAAAAAATCTTTAAATACTGTTTAAAGAGAGGAGAGGGGAGCAAAAGAAAGAATAATAAAAAAACACAACATAAAACATATCTTTTAAGTCATGTTAAATTACAAAAAAGTCAGTCCTACACTGAAATAAAAAGGGATCAGGGTGAGATGCACAACTTAAAAGCAGCCTGGCGAGACGTGAGGCTCCTTTTCTGCTTCAGGCTGATTTGTTTGTGTCTGTAGAGTTGGCGGGTGATGAGGAGAGGAATGAGGGGAGGGAGGCGCCTGGAGGGGTGGCAGTTACTTTTGGCCAACCGCTGGGGCCTCTGAGATGGAGGAAGGGGAAGAGGAGGGCGTGGAGTGGGCGTTTGGGGGTCCGGTGGAAGGGGTGGGAGGAGGAGAGGGGCTGCTTCCCATCGTTCCAGACTGAGCCATCTGCTGCTTGAGCTGGGTGATTGTGCGCTCCAGCTTCTCCCGCGCCTCCCGCTCTCTGCGCAGCTCCTCCTGCAGCTCCTGCCGGTCCGCCTCCGCCCGCTCCAGCCTCTGACGCAGCTCCGATAACTGTGAGACGGAGAGGGAGAGACATGAGGTCACAAAAACAGACAGTAGCTGAAAAGCAGTGAGCTACAAGGCTAACATAACATACTGCATACAGCAGTATAGGTGCAGGCCATCTATTGGTGTTGCACTGTGACTTTTAAAGTGTGTGACAGCAGGCGGAACCTCAGTGGAGAGACCCTAACCCTCATCGTTTGTTGCTCTTTCAGCTTTCAGTGGTCATATTTAAACAGTTTTGTGAGATTTCTAAATTACGTCATTGATCGTCACAAACCTTTCAAGTCAAGACTAGAAAATGATCTAATTAAGACAAGAAAAACTGCCTAAAGACACCTGTGTAAGACAAGAAAGTATCATGATTATACTGAAGTTGGACATGTATGTAGTCCAGTATGAGGCTGGCATTACTTCCATAACCCACACAAATACATGCACACCCCCCTCTCAACTGGCAGACTGCCTGAGTTAGATGCCAAGGGGGTGTAGGGCAGGAGGAGGAGGGGGGGGGGGCAGACACTGCAGCCCTGAGCTTGGGCCAACATAACAGAACTTATCTCAAGATTAAGTCTAGTGGAAACCCAAACAACGGCTCTGAGTGTGTATTTGTGTGTTGGAGTGTGTGTTATCACACTCCACAACAACAGTGTGACTCACATAGGACACGCATACGCACGAAATGATTTAGTCGAGGAAACTTTAAATCACACAAACGGATGAGATTATGACCACGTCTCCAGTCTCAAGGTTCAACAGAAAATACTCTCCGCTACCCTTTGAGGAAATGTGTGGGTGATGTGATCTCAGAGTGTGTAACCCGAATTCTTTGCCACAATCTGATGGGCACGCTTAAAAGAGAGAGCTCCAAATATTTTCCATTTACAGAGCGTCCACTGGTCAAAGCAAACTGCTGCTATTTAGTAGGTGCTGACCTGCAATTCAGAGAACTTACTGAGGATAAAAGATACTCAGAGTAAAGTTTGTATTATATTGTAGGTCTAGCAGTGTTGTCTACATGTATGGTCCTGGTGTACATGTGATGTGTTATGATGCAGAGGAAAATTGTACATTTATGGTTATAAATTGAAAGCAAAGCAAATGCATTGATTGCAAATGCTTGGTACAAGGTTGATTCATTCAGTGCTGCGCTGATGTTTCCCAGGTTTAAGTTTGATATCCACTGGAGCGCTGCACCATTTTAGAGATAAAAATGGCATATGCTAAGTGATTCAAGCCAACGTGCTCATGGTATGTCACAGTGATTCACTCAGCCTGTTTGCCATGCCAATTCAGTCCTATGCATGCTTTTCTGCCTCTCTAAGCTCATACCTGTGCAGCGTAGTGGGCCTCTTGCTGGCGTTGTGCCCCGGGCTCGCAGGCGCAGGCCTGCTGTCGGAGCTGCTCCAGACGGGTCTCCAGCTCCAGCTGTTCCTGGCGGGCCTGGCTGAGCTGCCGCGCCTGCTCGCTGTGCACCGCCTCCAGCTCGCAGCGAAGCTCTCGTTGCTCGGCGCTCAGCTCCCGTAGCCTCGCCGCCTCGCCCCCACGCAACGCCTCCAGCTCCTGGAGACATAAAGACTAAGTCAAAGGAAATAACAATAATAATGTGATACTCTCACTGATCCCTGTAGGGAAAAACTCTTTGCGTTTCGGCCCCTTTCAGAAGGAGTTTATATGCTTGATACTACAAGGAGCTCAAATGCGGCTTTCTATGCTTATGGCCTGTGCCCAAATTCAGGTAGAGACCTTTAAGTGAATCAAAAACTGCAGCAGGATTAGGGATGTAGTCAAGGACAAAAAAGACAGAGGTGGGGGAGAAATGGTTGCAAAAAGAGAGCTCAGTGTATTTACATCCAAGTTAAAAAATAGCACAATTTGCTCAAATTTTATTTTGTCAGAATTTTTGTCAGGCACTAGTTTCTCATTTTAATCTCATTTTGTAATATAAACTCTCTCCAAATACAGTAACAGTTTAGAGTGAATGTCCCTATAAATGTAATGATTTACAGGAACTGGAGTGCCGACTCGTTTTAAAAATGGCAGAACCATCTGATACCAGAATGTTCAGGCAGCACGAAGGAGAGAGTGAGGGGTCGACGGAGGGTGAACATCACCTCCACATCCACATCAAGGACACTTTTAATAGGCGAGGATAGGTCTAGTTTATCATGGGCTCATTTATCTTGGTCTCTGTTCTTTCCAACCGCCGACTCACCATTTCCAGCTGCATCTGCTTGTGCAGGGTGGAGTTGAGCTTCTCCTGCTGCCTGCTGTACATCTGCATGATCTCCACAACAATCCTGTCCTTGTCGTCCTCCAGCCCCCCCACCTCCACTGCAGCGCCACTGGTGGCACAGCCCATGTCCTTAGCCGCTACTTCCGTTACCGGCGACAACAAGGATGCATGAGGAGGAGGAGGAGGAGGAGGGGTGTGGGCGGGGGTGTGGGTGGCTGTTTTGCAGCTCGGGCTGCTTGTCTCCATGGAAACTGCCTGGGTTTGGCATTCCCGCTCAGTGGCCGAGGCAGCCGTGGCACGTTGGGATTTGGCCTCCTCGGCGCCAGCCGCAATGGGAGGCGACGCATGAAGATCTGAGGGAGGAAGAGAAGGAAAGTTTTTTTAATAAAATAAAAAGAGAGAGAGAGGAGAGGGGGTGGTTGAAAGACAGAAAGTGCGAGCCACGCTGGTGCGCGCTCCCACCTTCGCTTCATGACACCCTCGCAAAACCTCATAAAACGCTCACACCTCTTTCTCAGCGTGAGCGCATGGGCAAGCGTGAGTGCGGCATGGCAACAGCCGCGGAGCAAAATTCTGTGTGTGTGTGCCCTCAGACGCAGAGAGAGAGAGGATAGAGAGAAATAAAGGGCCTTGTGTGGGTGCTGTGCTGCTCTGCGTGGGCACCTCCTCTGTTCAAACTCTGGATTGTTTTCTCACCGTGGCCTTTAAGGTGCACATGACGGAGAAATGCATGAAACAGGCGGCGTCACACTCTCACACGAGAAAACGCACATACAGAGATGCTGCATGTGGGGCATCTGTAGGCAAGCGCTACTCATGACAAGTGTTTTTGAAGGTATGAGTTCACAGACGGTGATAGAGTGAAAAAGAGTGACAGAGCGAGCTTGAGAACACTGGGTTGTTTACTGGCCTAATGTATTCATACAGTATGTGTGTGACAGGAAACAGCATGCTCTGTACACAGCATGTCTGGCGCAGGAGAGACTCCACCACACATACATGCTCTGTGGAGCACACAAACACACACACGATACTATAAATACACAAATAACAGGAGTGAGTCATTTGGTGGTAGATCAAAAGGAAATAAACGGGGGGGGGGCACAACAATGAGAGTGAAGGGCGCACAGACAGACTGGGAGACGGAGAGAAAAGCATTGAGCTAAGAAAGAAAGAGGACGAGATGGAGGAGGATGACGAGGAGGAAGAGGAAGAGGATTTGGGGGGGGATGACTGAAGACTGTGAGTAAGGCGGAAATGAAGGGAGCCGGAGAAGAAAGAGATGATGATGAGATGGATGGATGGATGGATAGATGGATGGATGGAAAAGTGTGGGAGCAGACGGAGGATGGACTGGGGAGGATGTGGAGATAGTGGCCAGGAAAAGAGAGAGAGAGGGAGGATGGAGAGAAGAGTAGACAGATTGGTTGGAGAAGAGAAGGGGGAGCAAAACGCCTGAGAGATACGAGAGAGACAGCCTGGCAGTCAGATGTGGCGTAATGGCAGTCAGCAACCATTCCTGTGATTCACTCTCTCTTCCTCCCTCTCTCTCTCTTTCTATATATACACACATATTATTAATGCAGGCTTAATACACACACACACTTTAATGTCCACATTAAAATACACACCAAGTGCAAAGAGGAGGTCATTGCCATTTCAACCCCTCTTGTTCATCAATAGCGAGGTGCCCCCAGAGTCTTTATGTGAAGGTCAATGCATGATCATGTGCATCGCTGCAGGCTGCAACGTCAAGTGTGTGCATGTGTGTTTTGTGTATATGACTTTAGTCAATGTAAATACCTCAAAAGTGACTTAGGTTAACCTCTGTGTGTATGTGTGTGTGTGAGGGTGGTTTCCTGTAGGTCGTATGTTTACATTTGAGTGTGCTACATGAACACGATACAAACGTCCCCTCTGCTTATGCTGTACATATGTAAATTGCTCTTGATTGCTGTATGTGTCATGTATTTATAGTAGGCGTGTGTCAGCCGTGTTTGTGCGTCTCGCGTACACAATCTGATATTTTAATAATCAAGTATCACCACTATTGCCCGCATTTAGTTCTTTTATGGGTACCCTGTAAGCAGATTTCAGAGCAGAGCGTTTAAATAATTAAAAGAATCTTTACTCAAGGTTCTTTTTCCAGAGCTTTCAACCAGAAAAAGCAATCAACTGGATCTTGGGGTAAGATATTTTTTTGCTAAGCTGCCGTCTTCAAGGTCAAAACTGCACTCCGCAGTCTACATGATTTAAAAGTAAATCAAGTTTCAAACAGAAACTGAATGAATATTATTCAAAAATGTAGCTTTAAAACACAAAATAAAGTAGAATCGCTGTTGCATTAAACTGGATTTACTCCTGAATGAACTTTTATTGAAATACCTGTCTTTTTTCATTTTCATTACATCATTGATACAGGGCTACGGTTTTGGATAATGTAGCTGGACTGTAATCATTTAATGGATAAACTGGTAGTAACTTCTCACCCATTCATACATTGAATCCCAGCTCTGCTCCTCTCTTTTTTTTTTTTATTGGCTTGAACACAACTGGAGTGTGTAGGCGGTTGTATTCACTTTCCCAAGAAGGTCAAGTAAGAAACGGTATCGTTCAATCTATTTTTCTATTCAATTTGAGGGCTGGCTTTGACACGAGTGTAACATCCTAACTGAAAGGATTTCGAGTCCTTCGGTCAGCTCTCTGTGTATTTATGTGTGTGTGTGTGTGTGTGTGTATGTGTATCATTACTGACCCATGGGTGGCTCGTCGTGGCCCAGCACTCTGCGGTTGTAGTGATGTTTGAGGAGCGCTCCGAACATCTCAGGGCTCATCTCCGCCTCCCTCCGCAGAGACACGTTGGGAGCCACCATCTTATCGTATGTGTACAGGTAGTAACTGGGACAGGAAAGAAAAAAGATAACATTTAAGCACTGAACTTAACTTATATGCAGATAAACACAAATTTATATTCATTTCAACTCCTAAATTTCTTTCATCTCACAAAATGAAGGTTGGTATGAAGCTTTCTTATTAAACTAAAATATTTTGTCTTTGTTTTTTTATTATTCTGTCACAATGGCTGCAATGTCACCTTTCACATACTTCTGCCTTTGCAGTAAATATCATAAAACGTTACAAAATATGGACTTTGCAACGCTGATACATATATGCCTGCAATAACTCATACTGTATGGACCTTGTACCTCCGAAACAACGCAATTTAGACAAATCAGAGTCATGGAACAATAGTCAATTGGTGACTGATTCTGCCTAGCAGCATCTGAGGACAGGAGCGAAAACACAGTGTGGAATATGGATATGTCTTATCGTGTGTTTACAGGATCTCAGCCTAAACAGACCTTCGGCTTATCACAAATGTCCAGGTAGTGGGTAACAACTGAGAGAGAGATAGTGCCTGGAGATGCACAGAAGCCACTGAGCCAACATTATCTGTCTATTCCTGGCTGCATGGTGGGAAGGGAGGAGGGAAAAATAGAAATGGACGGAGAGATGGAGATGGTGAGAAGAGAAAAAGAAGAGAAGAGAAGAGAAGAGAAGAGAAGAGAAGAGAAGAAAAGAGAAGAGAAGAGAGGAGAAGCTTTGAACCCCTCCCCCCACCAGCAGTCCCCTCCAGACAGAGCTCGGGATGGAGCTGTGAACTAGGTTAAGCATGACAGCTCGGTGGGGCTCTGCCTGCAAAACTGCAGCACTACCAACCGAGCTTCCTCTCTGAACGGGAATCCGAAACTGCTTCACATGAAACACCTAAGATGCGATTGAATAATGTAAACCTGAGCTCATATTTGACGAGTGTACCGCTAATGGATGTTGGTAGTAACCCAAATATGACGTTAAGTGCTGTGTGGATGTCTATCACGCTGCGCAATTCATTATTACTAACGCTGCAGTGTAACAGACGTGCAACAAACTGGTCTGTGCAAGTCCTGACTGGTTTGAGAGTATAACAAACATGTGACGCTGCTAGGTGACTGGAGCTCTAATCCTGCCAATTCGTCTGGCCTAATGTCTGCGTGCCTCCGCTCAGTCACTATGTCGAGTCAGTCACATGCAGCGACGGCGCCATAAACCATCTAATTCCAGCCTTTAATCTGGGCCAGATTACTGAGTGAGCTATCAGAGCGCCATATCCAAACACAGGCTGGTGTGGCTCTGGGGGAGGGATGGAAGGAGTGACGGCAATCCAAAAAAGAAAAAAAGGAAAAACGAGGGCTTTGAGAAGAAAAGGGAAGGAGGGAGGGAGGCAGAGGAGTGTCGCATGTGATGAAGGATAGAAGACAAGGAGAGGATTGACAATTTGGGGAGGGGAATTTTACTCATTGAAAGAGAAACTGCAGTCAGAATGAAACTTCAGATTACTTTGCACCCAACAGAGGGACAAAAATCACAAACACACCCATCTGGCACAGTGACAGGAGAGAACAGGAAGCAGAAATCCGACTGGCATCGCTTCAGATATTGATGGATGCTTTGTTTAAGCAGGCTAGAAGAACTAGGGCTTTATATGTCTGGGCCAACAACACTATTTAAACTATTTAAAACAACAAGCTTAAACCAACCAGACTGTTCAAATTTACACTTTTCCTAAAATACACATGATAAAAGTGCACTAAGAAATAAAGTAGTGATTAAATCCAAACAACATTAAAAATCTACAAATCAAAGTAGTGTAGAGATGAAACAATTAGTTAACTGCTTAGTTTATAAGATGAAAATTGTCAATTAATCATTTTAGTTATTCATCATGAAATAAATGTTACACATCCTCTGGATACAGCCCCAAAGGTGATGATTTGCTGCTTCCTTCTGTTTTCTATTTTTGAAAATTGAATAACCTTGGGATTGTAGTCCAACAAGACAACATCAACTCGCCATTTTTGTAATATTTTGAGATATTTTCAACATTTAATCAAAAAATCTACTGAAACTGAAACTGAAAATAATCATTACACTGGTGTATTTGTGTTAAGATGGTGTAGTACCTGGGGTGGACCAGGGTGGGGTGTCCTGGCTCCTCCTTGATGTCCGAGAAAAGTCGGTTAAACACCAGCGTAGGTGAAGTTTTACCCTGTGGTAAACAAGAAAAACACACACATACATAAATATCACAGAGCACAGCAACATATTGTCTTTTTATGCTATTGTTTTAAACAATACAAAGGCTCAGAATGACCGCTCCTCCATCTATATGTATTGATCTTTGAATATAATTTTGTCGTTTAATAGGTGAATTATGACAATGACAATCAGATGCATGCACACACACACATATGCACACACACACACACAGACACACACACACACACACACATGCAAGCATGGAGAGAAACAGCAGGAGGAGAAGCGAATGTGCTGTACTGCACATGGCGCTCTCAGAGTCATAATCTAATAAAGCTAATATATGCATGCATACATGTGGATGAGGGATCATCCATCAGGCGTCAGCTGAGGAAGAGTGTGCACATGTGTGTGTGCTGTGTGTGTGAGTGTGTGTGTAAGGAGAAAAAAAAAAGATAATCATGATAAAGAGTTCCTTCCCTGTGTGTGCATGTAAGGTTAGGGTATGTGCAGCTGTAGGGGGAGGTGAAGAGCTGAGCCTTTCAGCAGCTTTATGTGTGTGTGTATCTGTGTGTGTGTATCTGTGTGTGTGTATGTGTGTGTGTGTGTGTGTGTGTGTGTGCGTGTGTGTGTGTTTGTGTGTGTTTCCTGACAGGTCAGAGAGGAGAGGAGAAGCGTGCCGCTATGAATGGGCGAACAGGGGGTGTGTCTGTCAGCGGGGGCGGGGGTGGTGACCCTGAGAGATGACCTGTGTGTAGAGGGGGAGGGGGGGCAAGAGGAGCGGCAGGAGGTGACAGAGAGACGGCTGGATGAGTACGGGCAGGATTCGAGGGAACCCAACAACTGACCTTTCTCGTTGGTTCAGCCTCGTCCAACTTGCCACTTGGGGAGCAGAGATCTGCGGAGGATTTCCTCACCTGGCTCTCCTCCTCCTCCACCGCCTTCTGAAACACACAGAGATGGAGAGACAACGGTTAAACAGACATCAAGGGTAAACAGGAAACAGAGAGAAAAAAGACTCGAGATTAAACAGGCAACGAGGACCAAGACAGAGAGTAGTGTGAAAAAGATTTGTGAGAAAATTCTGAACAATTAAGCGCAGAGCGGCAGCGTGGGAAAGAAAGTGAAGAGAGAAAAAAATTACAACTGGCAGCGGGTTACAGAGGAGGAAAAGATAGAGACAAATGACATTTAAACAATAGGAAATAGAGACAAATGACATCCAAGAGATAGAAAATGGAGACAAATGGCATTAAAAGTGAACAGTACAATGAGCTATAGCCTCAGCCAGCCGTGATACAGTGTCGGAAAGAACGAAGGCAGCAGGGAAAAGGATAAACTAAGAGGAGAGACTGAACGAGCCCGCTGAGGAAGTATCTATGAATAAAACACAAGAAACGGCGAGCAGATAGTCAACACGGCTACAACATGGCCTGTCGTTACATGCTCCAGCGTGTGTGATTCATACTGTATGCTGTACATGCGGCCCCTCGCTCGACGTGAAGATGTGTACATGTATGTGTGAGTGTGTGTAATGTTTATGATTCATTGTGTCA